>NW_020272126.1:233869-281925 GCF_003268045.1 Sipha flava
TACTACTACTACTACTACTACTACTACTACTACTACTACTACTACTAGTACTACTACTACTAATACTACTACAAATAATACAAGTAGTCGCGCCGTATATGCGAGTTGCTCAGTGTTGGTTTCTTCTTTCCATTTCTGCTGCTACCATCCACAAACGAGATTATCCGTTATTTTTTAGGCGTTTTCCGTTCAATTCCTCTGAAGTTTCCGCAGTTTACTCCAACTGCATGCCATGAGGTGGACTAGCACAGTGCTACTATTAAGATTCTACTACCAATTCTATAAAATAAATAATTTGATGTACGGAGGCTATAAATCTAAAAATAACTTTTAAGTACGGAAATTTTTTTTTCAAATTCATTAACTCATGTAATTGAGACCGGTAAACTACTCGGTTAATATAAAACATGTAACAATAACACTTGCACGATGTGAATATTATTAAAATGAAAGCCTTATGCGGCGACATACAACTCAGTGTACAAATACAATACGTGTGGACCTGCAGTTGTATACCAGTATAATATAGCGTTTATGGGATGGGTGCTAAAGGGGGCTGCAACACCTTCCTGAAAATAAATATGAAGTGTTGTTAAAAAAAATTAGGGTAATTATACATTACACACCACTGAACGCTTTATACTGATTAAACCGTCACGGAAAAACGTTTCACAATTAATATGATAATGATGTGTTATGACTTTATTGATCACATCCATAGGGATATTTTCATAGCGGATGATATTGTTTAAAATAAGTTTACAAACAACAGAAGAACTTTTAGCTTATTATTTGCTCATTTGTTTTATGTTACATAATATAATACATGTTTATCTGATATTTTCATCAGCCTTTTAAATAAAATTCTGAATTTGCGACCGTAGCGGTGCAATAATTATGCACGATATTATATAGTTAACGTTCTATAAAAGGCGAACAGAGCAGGAGATGGGCTGTCCTCATTCCTGTGTATTCTTGCGTAGTTTATAAAGTTTTTGTCGGCAACACGAGGATAACGAGAAGACGTTGAGGAGATGTCGAGTAATTTTTCGATGAAAATCAACTGCGTATCCTGGTTATGATATATATCCAAATGAGAATGCGCGAAAAAGTTGTGCGCTTTTTGTATTTATTCGAGCCCAGATCGCCAACAACTTAAACTTGGTCTAGAGGTAAATCTTCAGTATCCACATTTTACGCTCGAATCGTTTCGCGCTCGACATAACACAATTACCTACAAATAGTTACGATACTGTATTTGCAGAAAATGACCTTTGCAAGAATGTATATCACTCACGGTTTTAAAAAGATATTTTCACGACTAATGTTTCGGTTAAACTCCCGAAAAGTTAGCTAAAGCGTACGACGACGGTGGCAATGTACCAATGATTTTGCGCTGTAATGAAAGGACATACACGTTATTAGATGTGCGTTTCAGCGAGCTTATATACATCATTAATCTCACGACGACCGATTAATATCCACGTGAAAATGTTCCTCGATCATAAGATCGTCAATGGTTGCATCTGTCCTTATATCACGACTTATGATCGGTACAAGGACAATATAAATGATATCTTTGTACTCAGTCCTCACTTATCTCCGATTCATACAATAACGACCAGATAGAACTTTTTTTAATTTTTTTTTAAAACATAATTAATTAATAATTATTTATTGATTAATAAACATATTCATATTGTTGTTTAATAAATAAATATTCAGATATCTTAACATACTTCTTTGGTCAAACGAATTATCAAACTAACGTTTAAAACTAAAACCTAAAGATCAAGATGCCTCTTAATGGGCCGCTGTACTAGCATAATATCCGGCATTGCTCGTGCGCACATTTATAATTATATGATGTAGCTAAGACAACTATAATTGTTATTGTAATTCCGTAGCAGTGAATCAAACGCGAATTCAGTTCAACAAGTCTTATCACCATCGTCGTCGGATCGCTTGCATATTATATTATTAGTATACGTGAGCGCATATTCGTGTAATACACAGCTTTTTCGGCCGGAAATGACTGATCCCGAACATATAACGGGATCCTTCGGGAACCGTTATCGGTACAGTGATAGGTGGCGTTACGTCATGGTATACGAGCCAAGATTATATTATAAAATAATAACATGATGTTATACGGCGATGGTGACATCCACCGCCATGAATTCGGGTACCTTCTATCGTACAATTACGTTATAAGGTTTTGTTATATAATATATATGTATACACACGATGTCGTGTAACCACCGCGACGTGTGTAAAATATTTATATTCAAATTTTCCGGTTACACGTGTTCCACAAGGAACCGTGGCCGATATGCGCACGCACAATTACACAGCTGTAGACCACCAAGGAGACCTCAGAAATATTTTCAGCATGCAATTATTATATCGAGCATGTGTGTGTGCACGCAAGCAGGTTGACGTGAAATGTACAAATTCATCCAGCATCAATAATAGTAAACCACGCGGAAATTCGCTAATAATTGCAAAATTCGAATAATAATCCTAATATTACCATCTAACACATTGTAACAGAATGCCCAAGTTCAGCAGCTTGAAAAAAATTCTGGAAAATCCACCAACGAAAAAACAAACACTTTGAGAGGAAAACTCAGGAAAAATTTTCAAATTTTTCACAAGCATAGACCTACCTAACTTAATTTAGTGCAAATCATATAACCAATACGCTAAAATGTTCAATCCACATAATTTTCACGATTAATATTTAAAAATGTTTGGCAAATTATCTCGTATATTGAAACCTCATTAATTCAATAAAAAAAATTAAAAAACTTAATAAACAATTAGGTATTACTTTTAACTTACAATAATTATAATTTAACGAGTTAACTTTTTTTTTTATTATATGTAACAACTATTTAGTTAGTTGATTTTACAGTCACTTTATGCTATTTTTTTCCTAATTTGAATTAGAGGTATCGAAATAATTATGAAAATACGAGTATATATATTTTTTGTTCCAATTATTGCTTTTGATAAAAATAATCGAAACTTTATATTTGTAGAAATGTTTAGGTTGCTCACCATCCCTGGATTTCAATAGGGACCAAAAGAATGTACATAAGTATAGCTTTATATAAATTTAGTTTACATACTGAATAATATTATATATAATATTATAATATTGAAAAAATATCTTATTCGTTACTAATCTATATATAAGTTGTAACTTTCACAAAAAAATACTTCAGACTTTAAAACATTTCTCTAGGTTGAGTCAACCCCACAAGTTACAAAAAAATAGTTGATTTGCCTAATTTTTATAGTTATAACTAAGCTTTAGACTGAAAACTCGGTATAATATAAATGTATGTTAGGTGTATGATTGAGTGAGCTAAATAATACATGTACCTCTCCATCAATCATATATCGATGGACTTTCTACAAATAATTAAAAATGTTCAATAACCAACTAAACAGAGTAGAATAGAGAAAAAATCAAAAATTATATTTTGCACATTTTTAAGAATTATGTTTCCAAATTTTCCTGCTTTGCTAATCGTATACTAAGCATTCATGACCTATTGATACTGTTACTGGAGGAGAAAGAAGCAGCCCAAAAAATTATAGATTGAAATAAAATATTAGAGATCTGAGCAGGATCAACGAAATTAAAAATACGTATGTTCGGTACGTTCAAAGTCTAAATCAGAAGTATGAAAAAAATTGATTACCTCGACGAAGTGAATCACAGTACAGCAACAGTGGTTATAATACTAGTGCGCCTTTATGGGTTCCAAGAGTTAAGTATTGACTATTCAGCGTATGAGTTACATGTGTATACTAAAATCAAATACTATATTTGGAACTTCCATGGAAAAATAAGAAATTAAGTTTAAACATACCAAAAATAATTTCCTGACATGAAAATACAAACAAAATGGCATACCAAGAAATAATAATTACTTATTAATAATATACGAAATATGATTATGAATACAAAATCTATATATTTAGAAGAAAGTCGGGTTAGTTACAAAATGTATAGCTCAAGAACGGCTGGACCGATGTTTATGATCTCGGATTTATTGGATTCGTCTTCGTACAAAAATAAAAATAACTCTAATCTTGGCAAAAATACAGACAATTATCTAGATAAGTAAAAATTTTATCTTAGATAACTTAGCGTTATTTATCTAGATAAGATAAAATATGACAAAAAATCTATCTAGATAAGTTCCAACACTGAAGAAATATAACATAATTTGGCTTACAAACTGGTAGAAGCTATTATCAATTCATTTTCATACATATTTTATATTTTTATTTTGTACCTTATTTTATGAAATATTATCAGCCATAGAAATGTTTTACCATTATATCAAGTATTTGTACCAAAAAACTCCCTCTAAGTACAAAATTGTACACATGTATTACTTTATATTTATAAAAATATATCACTATAGCAATATACTGTGTATTCACGTTAAGGGGTATCACTAAATGATTCAGTCGGATAAGATTGTATTGAAATGGGGTTTTCAAGAACGAATGAAAGTACCAAAGTACACAATTTCATATGGATTTAAAATTGTTGACCCAGGCGGTACGCTCATATACAATATTACTTAATTTTTTTAACGTCAATATCTTTTGTTTTATATATATATATATTCGGGTAGAATATTTTTTTGAAACAATGGTTATATAAAAAGTTTTTTTTTCCTCATTACAAAGTTGGCGATTTTGATGCTTAATATTTGCGATTGATCTGGTTTTGAAAAAATTGTAACTAGGCCCATCTTAATACTTGAAAATATAAATAATATATTCGATATTGTTAAATACTTGTTTTCAGACATATATGTATATAAAGTGTACAATACGAGTATACTTGTATATATTGAATAACACTCAAACTTCTTGTTATAGGAGTTGATAATAATTAATTTGTTAAGTGTAATAAACTATAGAAATTAGTACAATTAGTAAAATGAGTATATTAGTTATATATTAAGTTTTGAATATCTACTATAGTTAAGTAGTTAACGAATTATGAATATAATTTCAATTATTTAGAAGTTATTGAATAGAAAATAGTTTTTTATATTATTATTTCCGAAAAACCGTAAGATATTAATTTAATATATAGTTTATTCTATGAAAAACGTTCACGATTCAAGTTATTATTTTTATTTATCCTATGGTTTTTTAACGGATTTTTTTTTTTTTTTAGGCAACAACAAATATCTATACTATCCGTCCTCAGATATATATTCAAAACGCTATTGTTATATTAAATAAAACACAAATTTTCTTTATGGTAAAATAAATTATACTATACTGTGCACACCTCCTATAATATTATACCACAATCGTTTTACCATAACTATTATCATTGTCCGGCGATGGCGGTTCGTCCAATCCAAGCTTAATCGTGTTTACGACCGCGAAACACACGCATTACATACGTGTACGAAAAGCATCGAAACGCGAACAGCGATAAAAACATAGGTGCAAGTACCTGAATCTTTCCGAAGTATTGTCACACGAATGGCTGTGAACATGTGTACGGTGCAGGTACATTGTTAACATACTTTCCGTGTACCACTTGCCCCTGTTGTACGTTGTCATTTTTCAGGCTTAGGATTTTTATGTGTTTTCATATTGTTCTTTTGTTTTCTGTAACGGTAGACACGATGCCCTCCAATCGTTCAATCTATATCTTTCGATTGTCATACTTACTCACGGTCTAACAAACAAATTTTTTCCAAGGAATTTTCACTTATTTTTGATAATACTATAAATAATACGAAACTATAAAAAATATTAACCGAAATTGAAATAATTTAACAAGATAAAAATTATAAATTTTAAACCGATTGTACCATACTTGTTCTTCATGTTTTTCCGTCAAATTGAACAATTGTCATGGACAAGTCGAGTTTATTTTCAAAAAAACTAATAAATTATTTTAGTTAACATTTCGATTCATTAAAATTAAATAATTATTTGTATTTGCATTCATATGCCAAACAATACGTGTATTAATTTTTTAAAACAAAAAATTGAATTTTTTTTATACAATCTTGTTCGGGAATTTTTTAACGTTTATGTTAGGTCTGAATCTTGTGTGTAATATATTTTGGTCTGAGCCTTACAGTTTTGATTAAATACAACATAATTGAGAATGAATGGACTTGAGTTTTTTTTTATTCTTTCTGATCGCTGTATTGAATTACAATATTTTACCATCGACATTAATTTAAAGGCAAATAATATTACACGCCATGTACGTATTTCTATTGGCCGTTGAAATTTACTAAATATCAGCTGTACGGTAGAAATAGTGGTCATTTTTGAATATTATTCACGGAACTTTTTTTTTTTTTTTGACTTACTATGACTGCATTAATAAAAAAAAAAAATTAATTAGTTACTTTTGTCTAAAAAAGTTAATTTTTTTGTATTATATTACAGTTAAACGAATATGTCACGAGTACGCAGAATACTGCTAGCTGTTCGGTAAAATAAATTAAAAGACATTTGTTATTTAAATAGGCGACATGCAAATGTCGTTTCTTTTCATTTGGTTATTCATCTATAAAATTATATGAAATTAAACGTCGATTTTTCGGATGCATCCAAGTTGCGGTCAGAGACGATTTTTGAGATAAAGAAATAAAAAAAGTTGCGGTCAGGCGAATTATAAGTAATATCCTAGTTGCGGTCATATACCTATTACTTATTTGTAAAGTTCATATACAAAATAAATAAAATTGTTTACTCCAATAGAACAAAAGCGTACATATAACTTTTGTATGGGGGGGGGGGATCAGTTGCAAACAAATTATTATGGAAAGAATATTCTTAAACCTAAGTACCTGCACATTTAAATATAAATAATAAAATATATATATTATATATTGAATGTGTCAAAATAATAATTTAAAATAAATCCTTGCAATATTTTTTTGTTTCCTTATAATTTCCTTACATAAATAACACTATTTTAAACAATTTTTAAAAAACCTATGGGGGATCTGACCCCCTAATCCCCCTTATATACGCCCCTGCAATAGTAGTATAATCACGAACCAGATGATCACCAATCAATGGAACACAATTACATTTGACACTTCCTAACATAATTAATAAAATGCGAATCAAAAATAATGAAAATTGTATTTTTATAAACGATTTTCAGAACAATATATGTTTTGCGAATCAGATAAACCTTAATTTTTTAAAATAATATGATTTAATTTTTATGGATGGTACTTTTTCAAGTTGCCATTTTCCTTTTAAAAAATTTTTTGTGATATATGGATATAAAAACAAAAGCAGCTCATACGTACCTTTTTTTTTTTTGTTATTGCCTAGTACGAGTATATTGCCTTATAATGCGTACAGACTGTATTAGACCACCTCAAAGGATGTTTGTCTGACTATATCCCAAATAGAGTCTTCAGTGATTTTGAGCCTACGCAATAAAAATAGTGTAGACAGTCCTAAGTCTGTTTATGAAATAAAAAGGAAAATGATGAAACTTTTTTGTAAATAAAATAGCATGGTATATACCATATAGACTAGATATATATTTTGAATGACCGCAACTAGTATGTAACCTTTTAGTTAGGTCACCGCAACTAGTACGTAATTTTTGATTTTGACTGCAACTAATATACACCGGATTTTTCTTGTTTTCCAATTGTTTTTGTTCAGCGTCATTTGATTTTTTTTTTACCAACCGTATATCATACAATATAAATTCCGGCATAATAACAATCATGAGGTCTATGCATGTATGATATGTATGTATATATATATATATATTATGGAAATAATATTTGTATTTCATATTTACTCTAAACGTCCGTCCGCACATACGAACGGTACAACGACGGATGAAAATATTTCTAATATGCGCACGCACACATATTTAAATATACCAGCTACTAATAATAATTCTTATCTAAAAGTTGTTCTAGGGTAAACAAATAAACATCCATAATGCTACGGATTATTCAATAATACCATTCACTGCAAGTATGTATATATATTCGTTGAATGAATTTTACACATGGACGTTATTATTACAATAAAAATAAATATAAAGCGGGCGATAGTAATAAAATAAAACCAATACTTCGTATACCATCGGTATATAAAGTAATACAAATCCGGCAAAGAAATATCGATGTACAAAAATTCAAAAAAGATTCCTGTCCAATACAGTTAAATTATTAAAGACAATTTTCTGAGAACATTTTAATTGAGCATGACGTGGCGCGTTGATTAGCCTCCAAGGATGGGTGACCGTTCACAGATTTCTTAGTGATGAAGCCACATCTTCAAATCATGATACAATGTTATCTCGTATGTTTTTTTTTTTTTTTTTGCTTTGCTTCACGCTGTTTCGAAGTTGATACTTTTTTCAAAAGGATGAATGTCGACAAATTGTTTTGTTGTTAAGGTTTATGAATTTGTTGGTTAATGTTCATTTTGATGCGGTGGGCCGGTTGACTGTGTTTAACATGTGTGAGGATTGAGATGAGAGAGTTAATTTTTTGAGCTCGGTTCAATTGTTGCAATATAGTTGCAATATGGTAAGGTATCGATAGATTTTTGTATTGTAAGATTGCTTATTTGAGATTTTGGATGTCTATACTGAGTTGACGCACGTGATAACCGAGGGCATGACGCAAACTTATATGTGAACGATTATTTTTTATTCTCACTGGAAGATAACTTTTAAGTGGAAAAATCCGGATGCCTTTTATTGTGTTCGCAGTTAGTTTTGAAACATATGACACGGTTGGTGTGGACGCTTAAGTATTCAAAAGCGGTCGCGACTTCGGTATTGGAGTTTCTCGAATTTGAAGTTTTGAGGTGTTTCAAAACGTAAACCTACTCTTACACGCAAACTCATTGTCGTGCACCATCGCACATCCAATATAATCGCTTGGTCGTTGAAGTTTGATCGATAATTAAAAAAAAAAAGAAAAATCCAGCATGGTTTTTTATTCTACGATATTATCTTATTACATGTTTTAGTCAACGATATTATGGGTTCTGCAGCTACAGAACGGACGCGAAAGGAAGTGTTGTAATTATCGTCACGTGAAACGGTATTTAGCATGAGGAATATTTGATTATTATTCAATAAATGTTCATTGCATTACGTATATACCATGTTCTGTCCGGGAATAATGTTAGGGTACAACGTGTAAAAATCGTTCGGCCATTACGAAGAGTGCACGGCTATAAATCATAAAACAATAGTATACGAACGTGGATAAAGTTGAGAGGAAAGTTTCTCGTTTTTGCGACGGACAATGGACGGCGACCGATCCGACGTATTATTATTAATATCGATCGAGTTGATGCTTGCGAGTGTTGAGCACGACGTTTGACATCTACGGTCACGCGAAACACGGTCATTACTAGACCACGGTAAGCGGTTACCGGTTAATGACATGGTATATGCGCGTTTTATCTGTCTGCATGGGGTTATGCGACAGGACGTGCGATGCGCACGTGGGCGTATTCGGGTAAATCGCGGTCTCGGCAAAATAGGTACGTATCACCAGCACGGCTACTTTTGAATTATAGTACCAAACCTTGAAAGTATTTTGTACTTATTTTTGGACAATTTTGTACAATCAAAATACAATTTCGTACGCTCACCCAAACCCGAGAAAACTCGATTTTTCTATAGCCGTGATGGAGATATATATCTCCAGCACGGTCATTAACCAATTATTATAAGATTTAAATTTAAATTATACAGTATTATGAAATTTTTTTGTACAATTTTGTACAACCAAACAAAATGTTGTATACACACCCACGGTACATACTACTTGCGTCTGAGATTATTATCAGTAGGTAATTTGCGTCCCACCAAAAAAGGTTCAAATAAGGTTATAACCTATTTGCGTCCAAGAGTAACTTTTGAGATAGCCAAGTTACGTCCCAGCACAAATAAGTCATAAACATAGCATAAAATAAGTATTACAAGTTATTAATCACATTCAAATAAATAAAATTATACAAACTATTTACAGATTGTGTAAAAACATATTTATTATTATTATTAATAAAAACAGATCAAATTGTCAACTGTCAAAAAAATATAAAATTAGATAAATTATAAAATTATTAATTGCCTATTTAAAATAGTGTTGGCTGAAATTTGAGTGAAAGGATTTTTAAATATATAAAAGCAGAATTTATTTTTCTTTGATTTTTTTTATTTCATTATTTAAATAGTCAATTTTTTGGTATTTTTTTCCCTATAATTTTTTTTGGCGTATTTACGCTATTCATTAACACATAAGTATTAATTCCAAATGAGTTTAAAACATTTATAAATTGATGTATATTCGGATGGCTTAAGTAAAAAGTCGAGTTGTGTCTCCAAGACGGGAAGCAAGTTACCTGTTGAATTTACTACCTGAAAAATATACCTTTTTGAGGGACACAAGTAGTATGCAGCCCCCACCCATTTTTAAATTTTGTTATCTATAAGATAGCAGTGGTATAGGTACCTACTTTGTATAGGTACATACTTAACATAGACATAGTCATGTCTTAGTCTTTTGCATGATATTTTATTGACACGTATATGGTACTTGTATTGATGATGTACCTAATTATATTTATAAAAAATTGAAATGTTAATTTAAAATTTTTTTTAATGAATTCAGGTTGAAATATATTAATATAATAAGTAGGTGATTAAATTATTTAATTATTTATGATTTTTTTTAAAAAAAATGGCAGATACGCCTTAAGTGAAGGTTTGAAGTATATGGATGTAAAGGATATATTTAAAATAAAATATAACATTATTATACTATTTAATTTTATACTGGTATATAAGTAGTTATTTCTTTATATTATTAAAAACAAGAGACATAATATATATATTTATACTTAGACATATTATACAAAAAAAAAAAAAATC
This sequence comes from Sipha flava, assembly GCF_003268045.1. Classification (NCBI taxonomy): domain Eukaryota; kingdom Metazoa; phylum Arthropoda; class Insecta; order Hemiptera; family Aphididae; genus Sipha; species Sipha flava. The sequence continues at coordinate 244,821 of NW_020272126.1, forward strand.
ACGAGAAAACCTGATTTTTCGATACGCGTTCTAGTAATATACTGGGAAACGTAGCTCGGAAACGTAGCACTAACCTAAATTCTAATAATCTTTTTAATATCTTCCAAACTATTCATATATATTATGCATTATTTCTGTTCTGAAATTTATTATTTGTAACTATAGGCACCTACTTTTATCGTATTTTTGGTGGATATTGTAACATTGTGATGTATATGTACATATTATTTAATACAAGTAATACGGTATAACTGTACAGCATTGTGGCTATTATAGGTAGTAGGCACAATATAAAATGTGATGATCATAGAAAAATCGGTTTTTCTCAGGTTTGGGGGATGAACAAAATTTTATTTTGGTAGTACAAAATTGTACCAAAAAAAATACAAAATACTGTCAAGATTTGGTACTATTATTCAAAAGTAGCCGTGCTAGTGATACGAACCTCGGTGAAATCATTTTCTTCTCGCGTCGTGTCAAAATATGTTTTTCTTCTCTCCGATTTATCGTGAATAATAAAATTTATATTCACTGGCTTGTCAAACACGACGTTCACATGCGTGTATAAATATTTCGTTTTAATTTTCAATTTTCGAATAAACATTCGAACGAACATGAGTGATTATAATTTTAATTTTATATTCAACTTACGATTCGTAATTTAAAATATAAGATGTATGTTCCCTACCGCGTGATTATCCATTCATTTTCGTATTGAATTATTATCACCAGGGCTGGGATTTTATAGCACTTAAAATTGCATGAATATGCGCTATAATATAACCTTAAAAATCGCTAAATAAGCTCTAAAAATATGCAATAAAAATAACAAAATATGCAAGTAAAAAAAAAAAAAAAAAATTATTATTTAATAATTTTGTATGAGCACAAGGGACGAATGTGGACTGTATAAAACAAATTCTACACTCGTTCATTAATAATCGACTATTAGTAGATTTAGTAGGAATCGACAATAAAAAAACCAACATAATCAGCAGATATCAAATATTAGAACCAAATAACTAAAACGAAATTATTGTAATATTATATTATATCTACCTATATATTATCACTGTAATTGTCAGCGTTCCATCAGCGTAATCGGTCTATTTACTTAATCTATACATTTATAATTTACTTGAAAATTCGATTGATAAAAATCAAAAAACACGTTTACTAAAATACAATTTCATAAAATGTACCCGATTTTGATTAAAACACAGGTAAAATGCAAAAGTCTCAAAAAATCCAAAAAAAGCACTTAAAACTAAATAATGCAAAATATGCAAAACAAAGCAAAATACAATTTTTTATTTGAGTTCTCTGTATCATGAAACACATTTTTAGCTTACTCTTTTTTTTTAAGCATCTCATAAGAAATATGCAAATGCTATAAAATCCCAACCCTGATTATCACAGTTAACCGTTCGCTGTTACATATTATTATAATTATATAATTAATAAAACGTACAAGTTTTGAATAACTCTGGATTACCAATCGACTTACCCCGTTGTAGTTCGGTAGACCGCGGTATACTTCATACAGGTACAATGTTAGGGTCGGATGATTTTAATAACGCGTAGATTACCTTAAGATAAAATGTTATAACAAACGGCTGTAAACAATTCGTGCACAAAGTGTTTCGCATAATACTCGTATTTTGTTTTATGAACTATAAGAAATATTAACATGCATTTTTAACACCTGCGAAAAGTGATTTAGAATTTCACATTGTAATAACATTTTGGTATTAACCGTTGTTTTTAATAATAAACGAATCAAAATTATTTATGCATCTTTTTACTTAATTTTACTGTTACGAATCTTACGATATTACATAATTTAATTTTTGGAATAAATATATGCGTGTATATTTTAGTTAAATATTTTTTTCATTTATTAAATAAGGTAGTAAGTAATAAAAAATAAAAATTAAAACGAGGGAGATGACAGTTGGATAATGGAAATTCAGAAGTAAGGAGACTATATCGGGAGAAGAGTAGTCTAGAAATTAAGTTTGGAAAATACCATAGGATATCAGAAAACCCTGGGCAAGTGAAAATAATACGATAGATGTTGCAGATTACTTCGTCATCTCGATTAATTAAGCAGATGAGGAAGGACTTAAGTTATAGGTGAATCATATGAGAAAGAGGTTATCTTTTTTTTTTAAAGAATAGGCGACAGTATTACTATTGTCCCGTGTAAATAGGTGCAAAATTTTCGGACGTTTTCGTGTACACGAATAAAATCAGTTACACGTACTGTACTGAGGACTGATAAATTTCGCGCAGTGTCGCCTTCGAGTTGGATTGAAAAGTTCAAAACGATTTCGTTCGAGCGATAAGATCGCATTAACCGACAGATCGAGTTTCGCAATGGGAACGTTATCGGTACGCGACGACAGACTGAAGCGACCGTAATGCGTTTTAGGGTTCCATTCGCGGACAAATGTCGAAGAACAACCGATGTGGGCATTTTTACGGAATTTATCGGTCCACTGTAACGCGACGGTATACGGTATTGGGCGCACGTAGCCATTTCGAGTTAATGGAAATCCATGTACATGTACACAATAAAACACTCCCGTCACGATTTCCGCTGGAATTCTTCGGGACCCGAAGCGGCGGACGAGTTCTCGGACGACTCATACCTCGCCGGCAGTCGCGACAGTATATCGTACGTGCAGTCGATAGATATTGATCAGGGCCGTGGCGGGGATTATGTGCGTAATCGGCGACGACGGGCTCGGTGTGCCAGCGTTCGCTGTACCACTGGTGTACCGCTGCTGTACCACCGTTACCGCGGACGGTCGTGATACACAGCTGCGACGGTCACCGAAATATCCATTTCGGTTACGTCACGTGCCACGATGGATTGCACCGGGTCGTCTAGGCGCTGTAACGAGCTCACCGTACGGCCGCCACTGCCGCCGGGTCCCGTAATATGCGTTCCGTACGATAATAACGTTAGGGCCTTCTCGGTCGGTCGTCTGCTAATAAAACACGCGAGCGCCGCGCACGCATGACCGGTTACGGAGAGGTCGTTTCGGAGGCAAAACGAAGCCACGTCGTCATCGTCGCGGTCGTCGTCGTCGTCGCCGTTGTCGACGTGACTGGTGGGGGGAGGGGGAAGGGCGAGGAGATCGCGTGGGCAAAGGCTTTTGCGGATTAAAGTGCCCGGGGGGTTGATTGCTAGGCGTGCCCGCCGTACGTCCGCTGAATATCGTATGAGCCTTTTGTCCGACGCCAACGTTAAAAGCGCGGGTACGTACACTGTATCGTATACGTATACGTACAATATGGTCGGGATGGGGGCGGTGGTGGTGGATCGAGGGGTGGCACTGCGGGGGGATAAAAATAAAACCACCTCGTTCGGCTACGCGTCCCGCTACCGTGCGCGCGGTAGGCACGAGTTTTATTTTTCATTTTTATGCATATGCTCGCGCGTGGTAGTCGTTAACGACATCGGGGCGGCATCGACGTACCTGGAGCGTTTCGGAATTCCACGCGAGCAACCGTACGCTATTGCGTATTACCGTAACGAACTAGGCGTGGTTTCGGGTAAAAGTCTCACGTGGTGGCAAAACTTCAACCAGCGTGCCGAGGCCTTTCAGTGCTGTATCATCTTATTTTAAAAGAAAAAATCTACACTAAATGAAAATCGTTCCTTCTTAACGAATAACCAAGTCGTACTCAGCTTCACCAAAAATATACAAATATTTCGAGACAAATTATTATTAGTAATGACAAATGGTACCCGGTTTATCAGAAACGTAAATCTTTACTTCCACATTCAAGGTCCCGTAATAACTTTGGTCGAAAATATCCATAGTCCACGACGCAACTCAACAGCCTCACTCCATTATATACTTCCCGCGAGAACGTCGATTGAAAATCGTAACCTACTAAATTAAACCGCAATCATACGTAGTGTACGTTTTAATTTATTTATTTTAATATTGTAATAAGCTGTTGAAAAAAATAAAATAAAATTCTAAATATTGTAATTAGATCCTAATTGACTAATAATGTCTTGCATATAAAAATAATAATAATTAAAAACAAAATTGTTACGAACCTGTTCGGAAAGGAAGAAAAGAAAACAGAAATAATCCGTATAAATCGTATAGTCAATACCTCGAATGCGTTCACTCACAGGATCTAAAGAAAAGCGTGTGAGTGCGAGTTAGGGCTTAGGTATTCATTTTTGTTTATTTATTTGTCGGTTCGGTATATGTGTTCAACTAAAATATTCGGATGACACTTAAGATTTAGAAAGTCCAAGGAGGTAGTGATGCGATAACATCACACGTATATAATAATATGTATGTACACGTGCGTGGGAGATAAATACTTAGATCGTGAGGAGTTTAATACAAGTAATGCGCGTGTAGATAGACCACGGATTTAAACGTGCGACAAACGTGTGTTATCACGTCTCGATTGATGTATCCATTGTATAAATAGAAAAATGTAAATTGTCCGTACAATATTTTTGTTTCTCGTCCGTTTGTCGATAAATACGTTCGTTTTCAGATTTTCGAGTTTGCACTCGTTTTTTCCGTTGGTATTATTATTTTTATTTTTTTCGTTTCTCACGACGGATAGTTGTTTTTCTTTCATTTTACGGTTTCTTACTGAATGGTCAACAATAATTATTGATATAAGATTGCACGTATTTCATAGATTCGTAAAAATGGACTATTTTCGTTCCACAGTAACTTCGTAACGAATTGCCAGGGATTTACTTTGCAATATTATTTTATTACAACTTTAATATCCTTACCAATATAAGCACCTATGATATTTTCATCAATAAATTATACGGACAAAGTAGTAAAAATGATTGCTAAAAATATTTCTACGAAACAAGAATTAATTGTAGATAATTTACAATCCGGATCCCTGTATAGTTAATGGGCTACATCCGAATTGGGTTCCGAATTTAAAATTACTACACTAGTTGAGTTCCAAATTATTTTAGGTACTACACTAGTTGGGTCCCGAATTATTTTAGGTACTACACTAATTGGGTCCCGGATTTTTATAAGTACCTACTACACTAGTTCCTGAATATTTTTTGGTAAGTACTATATTATAATAACATATTCCTTCCCATTTTAACAGACTTACAGACTTTGGACTGTCTATGATCTATTTAAATCACAGGTATGGTTAAAAATGTTTTTATCGTTTTTTTTTTTATTTTTTAGTTTTTTTTCTATTAATTTTTATTTATATTACATAGTGATTTTAACATTTTTAATATTTTTACCAACACAATTCGAATAATTTATATTTTAATGGAAAAGAAACTAAAAAACAAAAGAAAATATAAAAAACATTTTTAACCATACCTGTGAACTAAATAGATCATAGATAGTCCTAAGTCTGATAAAATGTTAATTCGGTTTTCATTAACTAATATAATATTATAGTCCTTTTATTTAATTACAGCACATGGATAAGCATTGTCTATTTTCCAAAAATATGTACATTATGATCGAAAGACATATAAGTTAACAGGCAATATCGTTATATAGGTTTATCGAATATAATAAATCTATTGTTCAGGTATCATCATTTTTGTCTTATCTAATAATATTGTATTTATTATATATTGTTTTTCTTTAGATATCGAATACAATTTAGTGTTGTAATATGGTTTTTTAGGGAAAAATGAATCTGTGTTTAGTAATAAAAATAAATAAAATGTATAAAAATAAGGTAAAAATAAAAATTACAATTTTATAAATCGACTTTAATGTTTGTAAAAATAAAATTTTATAAAATAAAATAAAAATTAATAAACATATATGATGGAAATTATTTCTCACAAGCAACCTATTAAAATAAAAAGGATAATATTATAATATTTATTGTTAAACTATTAGGGAAAATTTTTTAATTGTACCATTGGCAATGTAAATAAAAATTTGTAAGCCAAAGTGAATATGTTTACATTACTTCGAACATTATATTTCATAAGTAGTGTATAAAAACAGATAGCACAATTTTATGAAATAACTGTTGATTTCATTGTCTTTGACTTTTTATTATATTTTGTTGTTTTCATCATTATCATCATTATCTTCATTATCGACGTGATTCAAAGTATAGGTTAGGAACGAAATGTTTTTTGTTTTAATGACTCTCAGTTTACCAGTTTTTTTTTTTTAGTATTAAAAATTTACCATTAGATAATTAACGAAGTCAAAAATTTGTGATTGAATATGAAAAAATTAATTAAGAAATACACAGAGAAAAATTGGTAAAGATGTGCCTTGATAAGATGTAAGAAATTAAAATAATTAAGATAAAGTATAGTAATCCACACAACATTTGCCAATCATAACAATTGAAACAATACTTACCATATCTTTATAAGGATTGGAATTCAAATATTAAAAAAAAACTTTATACAACAATGAATACATATTTAATTTTTCATGCTGAACTTGAAATATATAATAGGACTTTATTAATATTCGGAAATGAATTAAAAATTAATGAAAATTTAAAATCACAAAATTTATAACTAATGGATATTGAACATTTATTAAATATTTTATTTTATTTTATTAATATTTATTAAATATTAATTAAATGTTGATAAATATAAAAAAATAATTCTTGAAATTTCAATTAAAATAAATTAAAGCAGCTTTCGCGGACACTGACTCATCAGGAAGTTATCCGGTATCCCGATGTGCTAATCTGGCCCTATCATTCCGGCTAATCATTACTTTAAGAAGAACAACTTTTAGAACTTGAGTCTGATCATTTTGATCATTCATTGAATTAAAGAATAATGAACTTACTAACTTACACTCGTCAATTTTTCGAGTAAAATAAATACCCAGATATTAATAATTACAATAAATACGTTATTACTAGGGCCCAGATTTTTATGCAAATGTATAATCTTCTACAATTCACCTAGAATAATTTTGATTATAAATGTCGACATTTCGTAATGTGTAGAGTGTAGGGTTAATTTTTTTTTGCATATTTTTGCATATTTGAATGAAAATGCATATTTATTGCATATTTCTTGATGGTTGCATAAATGTTGCATATTATACAATTCGTAATGTCGATAGTAAATAACCCATTATACTTATTACTATATAAAATGGTAATAACTTATTACCATTTTCTACGCACAATACTATTAGTTGAAAAGAAATGCATCAAATATATGTTACTGTGCAAACAATAAGTAAATGTTTTACACTAAAATCATACATATTTAAAATTAAAATTTTAGTGAAATACTAATTTTATTCTGTTTAAAAATTGTTTTTAGTTGTTTTAAATAATATTTTATATTTATTTTTATTTATTTTTTAATAAATAGTTAATTTTTTTGTGGCACAATTTTAACATTTTATGGCACACCCTTTAAGTAATACTGGTAGTATTATTAATATTTATTTTAAAACTACTCCTGACATTTAATTGTTTTTCTTTTCCAATCAAATCGTATTCCTATTGGTTAAATTATTTCTCGGAACCTCGATAAAACTATGCGTCAGATTCACGTTAAAATGGATACGATGGAAAAAAAAAATAATAAAATTATTTGTTCCGTTTTAATTACAATTCAAAAAAAAGCAAAACCTCTTCTAGGTCGGGTGAGGCACCACGGTTGGGTGGGATACAGAGTTAAATGAATGGTATTACCATATGGGTCTTATAAACTTGAAACCAATTAAAACCATTGATCTCAAATAAAAAAGATTGTGAGTAAAATACGTCGGATGGATCATTTTATATTTCTTAAGATGGTTGATATAATAGAAGAACTAAATTTCTTTAGATGGTAGATTGAACTTTGAATGTCCTAACTTTCGTAAAAATAAGATGCATCTATGCTTTAGGAAAATCGAAATTTCAAGTGCCTATAAACAACACAAACTTCATTAAAATAATTTGAAACTTTGAAATATCTTTCACTAAATAACTAATATTATTTAATGGAAATTCGTTGAAACATTTATATAAATATATGTGTACTCGAACTCTCGTAATTTTTTTTTTAAATTAACCTCGAACCACAATTATTTTATCAATATTTTCAAATCTAATAAAATATAAAAATTCGAGTTTTCTATACACAGCCAAGAACTTTTTTTTATATATAATTATAAAATCAATAACAGTGTTACAAAAATTTAGTGAATATTTTATGTCTCTATGATTATTATTTTTTGAATTGTAAGGAAAACGAAATTGGATTTTGTTAAAAACCGGTATGCCTTAAATTTGGTCATATTTTTATATTTTTTTTTTTTGTTTTTCTCAATTATTCAGAAAACTGTTGAGGAATTAAAAAAATATATAACTTTCTCTTAGTTAAATAATTATCAGAAAACTTTTTCTACTCAAAATCGTGTACACAGGTACAAAATAAAAATAAAACACATTCACATCATGATAATACCAATATATTCCTTGTTTGTCTTATAATCTGTAATAAGCAGATACGAAATTAATTAAATAGCCCAATTTGCATAAATTTATTGCATTATAATATTATTCGTAGATACATATTATTATAATTATTATCATACAAAGTATACACAGTTTACAATTACATAACAACAAACTGAAATATTAATATGAAAGAACTTTTTGGCCCATTTATTCCGGTCGTCACATTATGTTTAACTTTAATTATTAAGTTAATGAAACCTATTACGTACCTGCGTGCCATTATGTTGAGTATACTGAATTGGAAGTATACCGGCTGTATATACGATAATTTTACGGTTCCGATTTCGACGGAAAGTGCGAAACAAAGTAAAAAAACATGTTATAAACAAATTGCCCGGAAAACCGACTGGCCTCCCAAGGGATGGAATATTAGTCTACGAATATATAAGCTTACCGTTGTCAAACATCGCACGGATAACTGGACGCGGGGGAAGTTTGACTTTTTTACGTTTTCGAAATAAAGAAATATAATACATAAAGTCGTTTTTACGTTATACGATTTAGCTCCCGAGTACTATTTTTAGTATATTATCGTTGTAAAGCGCATAATCTACAAACCACCTACGTTTAGCTCTCGTACGCGCAAGCTATAGATCGCTATTCATTTACCGGTCGTGCGTCAAAAATATATTACAACATGAGTGTAAGTACATATGTTTATTATGAAACGCACACACAATTTTTTTCTCTGCAGTTATTTTATATTGTATACAAAAAAATTATTATATGCTCCGACATAATACCCGAAGTCGATCAAGATTGATTTTTACGTAAACGTATTTACATCTTTTCCACCCGGATTGTACAAAAGCCGTCGTAGTATATGCAATGTAAATTTATATAATATAATATCTTAATCATCGAATATGATGTTAAGATCTTGTCGTTTCATACAAGTACCTAGTACTAGGTACTAAGCTTTTCAACTAAGATAAAAATTCGATAAATAACATCTTGTGTGTACAGGCAATAATTCAATTTGATAATTAACAATAATAATATACCTATTATAGGTGTAATAAGTGTATAATAAGTGTATTATACTATAAATATACGAATTCCTCGTGCATACAAATATAGTCATGTATTATAAGTAATATGTAATAGTTTCTCGCAATTATTATTTATTTGAAACAACCGCTATAAGCTGAAACAACTGTTATACTGTATCGTTTATTATTTATGTCCGCCCATCTGGCTGAGTTCTTAAATAATGAGCATTTCGTGAAGTTCCAATATGAATTTTATTGTTAATGAATCAAATACAGTTATTGTTCTTTGTGACGCTAATAAGACGTTTTTGTGAATTTCCATTAGATATTTGATTTTGTTAACAAAGAAAATTATATAAAAATCTTTTATTCAATTTTCAAATGTTATATTTTATCCTTGATTGTTTAACGCATTTTGAAGTCGAAAAACTTTTATTCGTTAATTAGTAATACATTATTTCAAAAACTACTGTAAAACATCGAAAATGTTGAGGTTATTATTTTTTTTTTTATGACTAATTGTCAGGTTTTTGAATTTATTAAGAAAACTATTGGTGAATTCGTAAAACGACTTCCATCAATATACTTATCATTCTGCTCTAAATCTAATACACAGACGCACTAAAAACCGAAAAAAACGGAACATGGTACAGTCAATAATACATTTTTTATTTCATTCGTAGTGCGAAAAGAAAAATATTTAAAAGTCGTAATACATGTGTGCGTACCTCAAATAATAATTTAACTAATATATATTTTCTTTTTGGGCTCGTTATCACACGGTGAAACCATTTTTTTCAGCGTCAACAATATTAGTGCATTAACAATGATAGTCAACACACTCGTATTTATATATGTAAACATTGGTATTGGCGTTCACATATTTTTCCACTTAAATCCGATGTTTTTTCCCCGTTATTTATTTTTCATTTTTTCGGCGGCGAACTAGGTTGTTTTGTACTGTCACTTCCATTGTGCGAATAACAATTTGATCGACGACGCTTGTGCGGTTCGGGGAAAAGAACAAAATACGCGCGACCATAATAATATCTCAACGTTTATTCACACTACTATTTAGTAACGTAAACGATTGCACGCGGATCGATCTCGCGCGGAGAACGCGCCATGATGATGAATCGGGTTCGATTCTCCGACGAAATACAAAAACGATCTCGCCGAGTTCGTTCTCGTTCCTATTATTCGCGTGCGCGCACTTATTATACCTGTAATACGCCAATTCACTTATCGCCGCATTGCTATTTTCACCGCGAGCTTCCACGGCGGTTTTCCACGGCGGATCGCACCTGGGTACGCTCGAGTTACGGAGTCAACAAAATATACTGCGCGTCAGCGTCGGCGTTTTCGCGGATCGCGGTAAATCTTTCCGCACCGCCCGTCCACCGATCTTCGTTCTCCCGTTGTTCCACCGCTACCGTGCGAAAATATTTTCGATAACGAGAATCGGCGAGATCCGTTTAGATCCGGTGGGCTGCTCCGGCGACGTTTTGATATTATACATGCACGCGAGTGCACGTATGTGTGTGTGTACACGTGTATGTGTATAAAATAAAATTCGTATGTATTCCGCGTAAGCGAACGCGCGCGCACAATTGCGTCGGCGATAAATCTTTCGGGATACAAAACCGTTTTCGTTTCACAGAGCATACACGCACGCGATCTCTCTGCCCGCCGCTCACTCTTTTAATCAGGAGAATCCGTGTGCAGAGACGGTGGCGACGTGCGCACGGGTGCAGTAACCACTGTCGAGGGAGTACGAGTGAGCGCGCGGTGGTCGAAACGGGATGGGAACACGGGGACGGGAGGCGGTTGGCTGCGGTAGGTCGGACCAGCGGAAAAACGAAAAGAATAGCCTTTTGTGATGCGGAGGCGGTGGCGAACATTATAAATTGCCGTGTACGATTCGGGGTGTGCGACCTTTGCGCGCACGCACGTAAGTCTCGCCGTTATTAAAACAGATTAATACTGCACATCTGGTGTGTTCATTTACCCCGGTCCACGACGCTGACCCGTTTAACCCACCCGCCGATGCTGCTTACACACGCGTCCAACGTTAATCTCAATCGTTATTGCATATACATATGTATACAAGCGTACTGCAGGTACACCGCCCACGCGATCGAAAACCCTTTTGTCCGAGGACGACTGACAACGCCTCGAAGCCACCAGCGACGGTGTACTAATAGAAACTGTACGCCACCGCTCCGCCGTTTACGTACTGCTAACGATATTGTATTAATCCCGAATCCGATTTACAACACTTAATACACGCGTACACGAGATAATGAATAGCGCTTTATCCTTTCCGCGTCGTAAATTAACAGTTCCCGACTCTTTTGATTTAAAATTTACAATTTACGTTGTAGTCATCATTACTAAGTATGGATAATTGAGTGCCACGATTGTCGTTGCCACGCACTATGCTGCTGCTGTTTCCCGGGACATTCCAATGAAAACTTTTTTATGGTAATCCCCGAAATATATTCAAACGTATTCACGTTGACTCACTCGAATATTATGCCTATTATGAGAAAACAGTGCTTTTATTTTTTAACACTGAAAGTTCACGTTTTCCGACCTCGTTTCTCTATCGCGCAGCGAACAATTTTCCATGTCCGTCGTTACTAGCCAAACGGTATTTCGAATTTATATAAGCGATAGCTGTACATCACGTATGCTCGGCGTATGCACACAAATAATGTATAGTGTCGAATTGCGTTTGGCTTGAAAAACAAGCAATGGTCAAACTGTACTCGATCCTAGATAAAGTTTCGAAAAAAGACATTTGATTTTAAAGTACCTATAAATTATAGCAAATGTTCTTTGAAAATCTTATGATATTGTATTTATAATCAAGAAATAATAAAAAAAAACTTGTTATCATCGCATGTAGGACATAAATAATAAGAAGGAATATAATACAATATTAATAATAATAGTAATAATATTCACTGATGTAGCAGAACTTTTGTTATAATCACTTTTTTTGTCGAAAAATACTATAATGATGTGCTTCATCCTTATTAAATCAAATGATCATTAAAAATACAATATCTTTATATTTATTACAAAAGTATAAACATCACATTTTAAGACCAAAGTGCAGTTCAACTATTTTAACTAGCCAAGAAATGTAAGTACAATATTCCGTGGATTAGATTACATACATATCAACGAGTGAATGTTTATTTGCTAAATATTCTGCGCCGACTTTTCACGTTCCTCCTCGACATTTTATTAACGTATATATTGAAACCGCTACGGCACAAATATTATATATTGTGTTTAGTATGCAATTGACAGAGCATCACCACTTTAATCGAATTCCCCATCATATATATTATATTGATAAGCATCTCTCTAACAAAAAAAAAAAAAAAAAAAACCCTTTAATAAATACATTTATATACATATGTGCCGGTGGCGAATGTATCTTTGTATCGAATGTCGGCGAAATAAACAGTATATAAATATTGCGGACCGACTATACATCGATCTGCAAAACCCGATGGCGCCAAACTATTCGGCTAAAAGGTATCGGTCAGAAAAAATAACCGTATATATAAAATGTACAAATTCATACTACATAATGTAAACCATCCGACGTCGGAAGCGGTGAAAAACAACATCAACAAATAAAACGTCACTTGCATTAGATTATATTACGCACGTAGTGACGGTTCATTGTCCAATGTACTGAGCGAACGGTACTAAACCATCTTTAGTTCGATTTAAAATTTAAATGTTACTTCTGCCACACCAGTGTACATGCTGAAAAACTTTCTCGGGATAACGATTACCGGCACGGTTTATGTTTTGCGATTGAAATGACAACCGTATAACCCACGTACGTTCAAAAAATACAGCGCACTACATAAGTGCATCATGACACTTAAAATATTGTTTGGGTGTAACAGGGAGGAGGGACGAAAAGTTAATTGTGCGTAAGCCCATCCTGTACATTGTTTATGCAGTATCCTGCGCTTATTGCCTATGGGCTGTGCAGTCGCGTTATGCGTATTATATGTAAAACATACAAATTGTTACCATATACTATATGTCGTGGCAAAATATTCCGAAACTGTATTTTACCTCGTGTACGTACTTATTGGGGATCGGATTAAAAGGGCTTTTTGTTTTTTTATTTCATTTTTTATACCGAATAATTAGCGTTTCTACTTTATCCTTTTGTTCGAATGCTCTCTGCCGTACATGATTTAAATAATAATACCGTTATTATGTCATCCACACAAGGCGCATTATTTCACCGTGTATTAAAATTTTTTGGAATCACGAGTTTACATACGAATACATAAATGAGTGTGAGTGTGTGTTTGTATAGAGCTGTACTACGTATAAGTGTATATTTTTGTATAAAATCGTATAGCTGATTTATGACCGTTTGAATGCGTGATGTGAGTGAATAAACGGTGATCGCTCGAGTTGCGGGATTGATGAAAATTCATGGTCTGAAATCTAAAACGTCGGAAATAATGTATTCAAAGATGAAAAAAAAAAATGTATAAACAGATTGGTGTTGGAAAAAGTTCGATGATAGCGACTAGATATCATTGTAAATTCTAAATTCGCACGCCACAGCAATGAATTCTTCTTAGTTATTCGATTTATTCTAAATTGTTAGTAACGTGGATCGTTTTTCCGAGTAGAATGTTTTTTTTTTTTTCTGAGAGAATTTCATTATCTGCACATTACACGACGACTACGATATCCATTCGACCAACAAAACGCATACGTATAAAATATTTTTTTAATTTATCACGGGTTAAAATAATGTATTATTTGTGGTAAAAAGAGAGTCAGTTTACTTTGTGCTGAATTTAATACCATGGTTCACATGGAGAAAATGCATACAAAATCATTTCACATGTACACACATAGTACACTGCACACTGTGCAGTGCACAGTCACTGATTCGACATGCTCTATATATGCGCACGTGAACCCACGCATCACGACCGACGTCCAAAAGCTCAAACTCATGATATAGCGTTTTTAATCGAATTTCGTCCATTGACTATGTACACAGAAGTGTCCCATGAGAACGCTTATACTAAACGCAATGGTAATATTATTTTGATATCTCAACTGCAGGTATTTTAGTGAAGATATTTAAATCCGGTTTATTCAGTGAATTTATTTATATATTTTTTTTTCATTTATTCGAAATTAAATCAAACCCATTAAAATTCTCGGCATACGAGAAGAAGGGATATGAGAGGCAAAAACGTTGCTTATTTGTGGTACACGTATTTTAGTGATTACTGTAGCTTATTATTTAGCACACAAATCCACGGATAACAATATAATGGGTATATGACATGGACTCAAATATATTTTCGGTTCTTAAAATATGACATTGAGGTGATTTGTTTTTAACTATCGGTGACGATAATACTTTAATACTATATTATACATTAGCCATAGCACAATTATGATAAACTAAAATATTTATAAATCACAGTCACAGTTCAAAAAATCATAATAGTAAATGACACTAATTTTGTAATAATACAGGTAACATTTATAATTATGAAAAACATACAGCACTACTATATATATATTTAATGGCACCCAGTTGAGGAGAATAATCAATCCATATATATCAATAATTAATATTTAATCATCATTATATACATATAACAAACAGACGTGAACACAAGGAGAGTTGAAATGTCAGAAAAAAATTTCTAAAGAATGACTCGAACAACAAATTTAATACTTATTTAAAATTTTCCCATATAATAAGTAATAAATCATACTACTTACCAACATTTAAAATTTTACATTTTTTTAAAACTACCCTGAAATATTTTTCTGCGATTGCCCATGATCATCAAAACTTAATACGTTTTATTGGTTACTATTAGTAAAACACTATTTCTGGGAATTATTTTCCGTGGTCGACTTCCGACGAGATGTAATAGTTGATGATTAAAAGATAATTTTTTTTTTTTTTTAATGTTATTTTAAATTA
Source organism: Sipha flava (assembly GCF_003268045.1). NCBI lineage: Eukaryota > Metazoa > Arthropoda > Insecta > Hemiptera > Aphididae > Sipha > Sipha flava. Next base: position 260,328 of record NW_020272126.1, read on the forward strand.
TTAATATGAACAATATTTTGACCAAACAATGTAGAGTATTCCAAATTTTCGGATATTTACTTTGAAAAGGTAAAGGGTTTTAAAAGGAGTAAGAAATTGTACTGAGTCCCCTTGCGATATTCTAACACAAGGATTCCCAACCGCTGTGCCGCAGAACACAAGTGTGCCGCGAAATTATTCAGGTGTACCGTATAATTTTTTAAGCATAACTAAATGTGATAGTCAAAATTATAATTTATATTTATGATAGCATTGACTTCAAAATTCCCTTGAAAATAAAAAATGATAAAATGTCCTGATAAAACAGCTATAATATTATATGGGATCCTATACTACCCGATACGGCTATTACAAGCAGTTGCGTTGACTTTTACCACATACTAAAATTACTACATGAAAACATAGTCGGTGCTCATTATAATGAAAATTGAGCGCGTGTAATTGTTACGTATTATACTGTATAGGTATTTTGATCAAGAAATATTGTAAGTTAAATTTAAAAATGGATAAATTTTAAAAAAAGAATAAATTAACAGATAAAAGTGATATTAGTGCAAATGACAACAATTTAAATATTGAAATTAATATTAAACAATCAGCTTTAATAAGTGATAAAAGTTTAAATTTAAAAATTAAACGTTAATATGTTGATAATTATTTATGTTTTGGATTTACGTGGAATGGTGACATTGATTATCCTTTAACAGTTTGTATCGTTTCAACTGTTTCACCCGTAATAGAGGAATTATGTAAAAAACACCAGTCTCAAATGTCAAATTAAATTTGTATTATATATATTATATTAATATAATTATTTTATAGTACATTATATATAATTATGATATTATGTATATTCATTATTATTTATTTAAGTGTGCTGTGAAAATTTTTAAAATGATCAAGTGTGCCGTTAAGTAAAAAAGGTTGGGAATCCCTGCTCTAACATTATGTTGAGGTGCTGACCATTATTTTATCGTTTATAGTAGATTTGGCCATACGGTCGATTGTAGACAATTTCAAAGTATATTATGTCAGAATTTAGGCCACGCACATGGAATTGTTCCAATTGATCAACGAAATGCAATGCTACACTTTAATTTTGCACACATTAATAAAATAATATGTTAATAAGACTTTAATAAATTGCTTATATAATGAATGAATGTTAATGTAAAATGTATGCAAGTATATTTCTTAATAATTATAGATACTCAATAAAAAAAAAAAAAAAAACCCTTTTTTTATGAAAGTCGAATCTCAAAGTAAAAGTATGCTTTTAGGAGATCATGGCCGAAAAGAAGTTTGGCCGCCCTTTATTTATATGCACGAATCGTTGCGCCGGACGATATGTATGTGTACGTCACACGATAAGACAGTGATGCGTACATGATGTAATCTCGAGATGTGATTCCGAACGAAAATGGTCGACGGTAAAATATGGAACGATTCGATAGTCTGGTGTTCGCATTAATATTGCATATACACACTCCTGTTTGCCACCGCGACCGTCGCCGAGACGAATCGGTTTCTATCGAGCAGACGATAATAATCACGACGGTCGATCGGCCGATTAATCACTACAATATATTATTATATTCGCGATGAAATGTCACAAGACATAGTGTAAAAACGTATACGGTGGCAGGATATTTGATCACATCCATGGGGGGCTTAACACTTTGGTCTTATCCACTAGAGTAAACAGATATTTTTAGATGCTTCAACCTACTAATTAGTGGCTACTCTTACATTATTCTAGTCGAAGTACCAAATATATACAGGTAATTGGACATAAAAATATATAATATTCAATAGCTACTCATTTATTTTTTAATTTTAATTCTATAAATCTATTAATTTTCTTTATTATCTACAAATATGGTTTTTCCCAATAACGATAGCCCGTAAAAATTCCAGACCATTCTCACAAACCAACAAAATAAAATAAAAATTATAAATATCAAATATTAAAATACAATTTATTTTGACGTCTGGTGTGGTTTGATTACATTCAGGGGATGCTTAAGCCCCCCTCGATTCCCCCCATATCCATCAATGGGTGGCAGAAAACTTTTGATCTGAGTTCAGGACCGCATAACCGTATTGGTATAAGTTTTCCGGTCAAATAGTTCAACTCGGCACGACCCTTCGATTTGTGTTAATGAAACAGCACGGAAAAATAATCAATTGCCGATTGTTTTCTCCGTAGGATAATATATACGCACACACACATTTAAGTACAGGTTACGTTCTGTTTTGCTGATATTAAATAGTGTATTGTGTTGGGTATAGTTAGTATATATAAGTTGGTTGTTTTAAGGACGAGGTGTTCAAAATCCACGAGACACGTTTAAAGCACGCATTTAGGGTATTTCGTTGGCAGCCACTAACACGAGTAACATATTTTCCGAAATCGAGATCTCCGAATTCCATCTTTATATTTGAAATGTGTGTACGATTTCATTTTATCAAATCTTATTACCAAATAAAAAGTAATTCAAACTGTCATAATGCTATTGACAAATTAAAAATATATATATATATATCTACGAGTATATATATATATACGCGGTTTTATCTGGTTTTTTTGTTTTCAGGTAAGATTTAAAAAAAATCACATCTAATCGGGTACAAGAGAAAATTCGAGACTATAGTCATAATATACGAGATTTATTCATTGTTGCGTATTTGTCTACTCGATTCGTATGTAGATCGTACTTAACGAACGTTGGGTTTTAACGTATCTTGTTATATCAGCACATATATCGTTTATACAAACAAACGAGGATGATATTGCATATATATTATGTTTAATGAACATTAATGAACATTTAAAAATTAAATTTTAATAATCCCTAATTGCGAAACGTGAGGGCGGAAACGTATACACATATAATTAAGCATATTATAATAAACCTTAATCATAAGTATTTTAAGAAATTACTACTAATCATAACTTATAAAACTAATGATGAAGTTTTTTTTATTAAATAGCCAATGAAAGTAAAATAATATGCATATTTGTGGTGAAATTAAACCGTGCAATTATTATAAGATGAAACAATGCAAAAATGCTATAGTTAATAACGTAATCAATGCGTCAAGCAATTCATAAAATATAATTTCGAATAACATTTTTTTATTACTCAGTTACTAATGATATATTTTATTAACGATAATGTATATGTATAATATACCTTATATATTAGAACAGTGTTTTCCCTTCTTTAAAGAACAACGTAAATTGAGTTACATTTCAAACTGACGGCGACTAACGTTTTAAATAAAAACTGTCAAAGTCACAAGATGAATAATATATAAACTTTTGAACAAAACAATTTGTTTTTCGAGTCCACTGAACGAAAAATAACTATCCCGCACCAACGTTATCTTTCAAGAATAAAAGGTTACCGACTTTGATTTCCGATAACTATCAAATATGCGAGCAGACATAAGTTTTTTTCACATTTTTCATTTTAAGCGTATCGTATTTCAAATGTTTTTAATTGATTGTATTATACGAGTATAATACACTTATAATACACTTTTCTTGGATCCCAGTAGTCGAGTGCGTATAATTAAAGATTATAACTATGCAACTTATGGACATACTATAATCTCGATTCAAAACAAACCGATCGTTCGTTATGAGATTAATTAATCAATGTGATGTGAACTCTAAATGCCACTCGGTTATTTGATAACCTCTGAAGTCTGGACAGTGGTGTAGTTATTGTAAGATAGAATGTTGGTATGGTTACTTATTTATAAAGTTTATTAAGCTAATCTAATATTGAAACACAAAACATTACTCAAATACGTTGCGCACACGAAAATACGGTAGTACGGCGTAATAGAATAGAATCAATCTCCAGTATAGAATTATAAATTAATTAAAAATAATATCAATGTTTATTTGAAACTTAGTTTCATTTATTATTGTTTTAAAGATAAGACCACATTATAATGCTACTATAAAATAAGTACTTATATACGACTACTACTAAAATAATAAAAGTGGAAATATTTTTAATCAAAATTAATTTTCAGACAACAATCCATAAAATAACAATTTAAGCAACGTAGTTTTGGATAAGTTTTAATAAATGCATTTTTGTAGTACAAAAAAAAAAAAAATTAAAATTAAAAATGTTTCAAATACTTTTTCGACTTGTATTTATGTATATTATTATATTAACTTATTTATTTTCGTTTTGTTATTAAATATTACCATTAATTTAGTCCACCACTGGTGTAGTGTTTAACATGGCTTCCTACATTATTACGTAGCATTGTGTTATTGATTCTGATCTGGTTTTACAACCGAGAAGTATTGTTGAAAAAAGAAACCTTACTTCTAATAGACACTGAAAACATCAGCGCACGGTAAGTTAATGGTTATTTACTATCCGCAATGATATAATAATTTATTTCGAGCGAACGTTGTTATTTGTCCATAAGATTATATTATATTTATTTGCACATGGACCCAGCGTGAATATACCTACATTGTACCATGATATATTTAAATTAAATATAAAGAGGGAGTCATATTCAACGGATGCACTATTGTATGCGTATAATATTGTATAGTTTATTATTTCTTGATAAAGTACCACAGCAGCCGTACTCGGCGCTCTTAATCTCAATTATAACAACCTTGCCCCATTTACCAAATTAACTCAAATCGCATGTAAATAATAACATTTTGCGCATAAATGTTTATGTATTATGTATACAGGTTTTGTAATTTCATGCATTTCTTCGATTAATTTGTATATATATTTTTTAAGAAATTGTAAGCTTTGTTTTTAGAGAGAAAATAAAAATACTGAGATTCAATCTTATAATACTACGCTTAAAGGTTTGGAAACAAATAATATTATTATAAACTTTATTGTAACGATAAGTAGGTACCTAATTCATAAAAATAAAAACTCGTACGAAATGTTTTTGAGACGAAATATAGTTTCGAAATACACGACAATAAGTTGTAAGTAGTTTTAACGAAACTTAAACAAAAAGATGCTGTACGACAAAATCCTATGTAAAAGTCGTTTACGAATTTAGTTTTTAAAATATATACATGAATTTATCGATGCATGTTCGTTTCACATGACAACCATGATTATAAGGAAACCGCTGTGTGTGAAGACAAAAGTTCATACAATTCCAAAACAACGCTTGATGATAAATAGATAATTTTAACGAGTGTATTAAAAACAAATATTTTTTATGTCATAAACTCGTAAATATATAATTCAGATCTTCCATCAGTTATTTAACATATATTTTTAATAACTGATTATGTTGTTTATTGTGATCACCAATCGACAGTTTTTTTTGACTAATTCAATGACGGCCGATTTATCGTTGCCACGAATTTTTTAACGATTTGAACAATAGTGTTAAAATTAATAATCATAATATATTCATAAACGGATCAGATAGACAAGAATGTAGGTATATGTAGACCGACGGTATTAGATTTTGCTGTTACTGCGACTTAATAATAGAAAATCATGAATATTTCACCATCAAAATTCGTCTAAAATATTGCAACCAATTAATGCTGTTGCAATCTTTTCTAGTGACCCTTGACCATTATAATGTTTGGAATGTTCTCAAGACGAAACCGACTTATTGTAAAATTTTCTCCCCACGTTTTTATTTCAGCTGCAACCTGATAGTAGTCATTAGTTTACGCGAAGCAATACTTCATGTTATACAATACGACACAAAATACTATCGTCTGTATTACTCAATGGTAAAACATCACTAGATAATATTTACCGGAACTTGAAATTTTACCAGTGACAATTTACTGCGAAGAGGTAACATTTCATGGGAGTAAATAATACTGATTACACCAGAACCTCTGGACAAATACAGCAATAACAGTATATCTCCTGGAATGATAAGTGAACGTTCTATATACAAACGAACCGTGTTATTGGTCAAATGGATATTAAAAACGTCTCCGTTGGGTAATAAAAACTATTTCAAATATGTCAACCAGTTCTTAAGATGTGATGAAAAAAATAATATAAGATGATAATTTTTTTTTAGTACAAAAAGTGACTTGAATTATTTAGACGCCATAAAGTGTATAAACATCGTCATTCATTACGTAATGAATATTAATTTCGTCATAGTAGTTCATAATAGTCATCATTACACAGCATACTGTCTTTGCTCTTCGTTCATGTCGTCGACATCGTAAACATCATAATTTTTATTCAATTTCCGACTACGTTAGAACAACGTGTTTTTGTAATAGCGATAAACCTAATCGGTGGAATAACGTGATAAAGTATTCATACGGTTCGATAGCACTGCGGAATAATAACTACGCAAATAAGATACCGTTTCGTCCACTGCTGGACCTCTTTTGGATAATCATTTAACGTTGTACATAAATGATTGATATGATATTACCGTGGTGCGTCTAAACGCTTAACCGATACAAGATTTGAGAGCGCGGCCAAACTTATATTTCGTCTTTACTATCGCGTGGACACTGATAACACAAGCATTTGGAGAAGACAAAGGAAACGAATTATACAAAGCAAAAACAACAAACGTAAATAGAATTGGTACAGTGGGTAACCGGCTCACGAGTATGTTAAAAGTCTATGTGGCTGTACGGACACGATTTACGGCGACGATTGTTATTATGTCGTGCGAGCCACACCAGTGCTTTACGCGATAATTTATTTATATATTATTGCTGGATACTACCAATCCCTTTGTCGGTCGCAATGTTACATGGAATTAATCATTATTGCACAGTGTTTACGGAAGGCTCATTGCTCATCGTGTACAGCAATATATTGTTTTGAACAACTTATGCGCATTGATTGTATTAAGACACCCTATATCGAATTTAGAACAAATGTGATACGTCAAACATTTGTGAACCATATAAGAGATGGCAAATAAATGTAGGTACAAATCATATATTACAAACGAATGTAGTATACGTAAGATTGAACAACACAATACAACGTATTATAAAAGGATATTTTAAGTGTGCAATAAAATAATGAAACTCACACGAAACGTAGAAATCATTCTAAATTCATCGTGGGTAAGGAAGAACGATCCATATACGTTGTATGTAGTATTACGATTACTGTTACAATACATGTTTGTACTGACTGAATTCTAATGATAGTGACAGGAACGAAGTGTCCGGAAAAGTTGATTTGAACCTAACTCAAATTAAAATATTTAAAAATTCGTAACTTTGTTAAAATCGAATGATCTATTTTACAAAATATATTAAAAACTAAAATGTGGTTTCATGTAAACACTATTAGCTTCAGTAAATTAGTTACTATACAGGCTTTTGGTATCGAAATTTTTTAAGGATCAATGAGAAAATCACAAAATAATGCAACGGCTTAGCAAGATTTTCATTGATAATATTCTAATGAAAAAAAAAGAACCGGATGAGCTTCGCTCTACTGTACAGTAGGGAGTGAAGTGCACCTCGTTTATAGGATAGGTCATTACAATGGATTTGTTAAATTTGAATGCAATGATAGGTATCATTGTTTACGAATAACGATTCTGAACGGAGATAATTTTTTAGATATATATAGAAAAAATATTATTATTTTATAATAATCTTATCTATAGAAAGCAGTCTTCCGGAAATTTTCTATTTGGATATAATTTCTATATAAATATCCTATATAACTATATTTAATTAACAAAAAATGAGTCAAAACTGCTCTTATTATTTTACTAGGAAAAATCGAATATTTCAAATGCCTATAGGTTGCTTAAAAATCAGTATAATATTTTGAAAAAAATACGCTTAAAGAAAATGCTAAACTTAATAACTAGTAAAAGTTTCGAGTTTCTGTGACTTTCACTTTTTGAATAATAACAAATATTTAAAATCGTTTGAGGATAAATCGTTATTTTATGCAATTTCGTAAAAATTTAAATTTCAAACGGTCATAAAATTTTTTCTTGAAATCCGGTAAAAATGTTTTTATAGTTTTTTAAAGAATAACTTGTGAATAACCTAGTGTTAACATTTTGAACCTTAAGTATAAACAGAATGAATTTAATGCATTTTTATCTACAAAATAACTTGCAAATTATGGTGATTTTGATACATTTTATTCAAATTTGAACTTTATAGGCTTATAAAAAAAATTTATGGGAAACGACTACCAATTTTTTTTAGTTGCAGTATGTATAACTTATAATGAACTATGTATTAAATTTTCAAGATTTTTGGACGGCCAAATTTTTTTTATAGATATTTCAAAAAAAATGTTAGAAAAATTTAAAATTTAAATTGTCTATAAATGAGTCAAAAAATTTTAAAATACTTTGAAAACGTTACCATGTAAAGGAAACGCTAATTTAAATATTTGGTAAAAATTTCAAGTGAATGCGGTTTTTCGTTTTTGAGCTAGAGCATTTTAAAAAAAATTGTAGTTTGCCAAAACGTGGTTTTGCGTAAAAATTCCCGTTTTTTCGTAATTTTTTTATGGTTTTTTTCGATGCTTTTAAAAATTATTGAAAATTTTTGATATTTGATTTGCCAAAATACCATCTAAATTCAATTGGCTTTAAGAAAAGTTTCTGTTCAAGAAAATCGAAGCATTTTTACTGCTCCAAAACGTGTTAACAGATACAAAAAAAATAAAAAAAAAAAAAAACACACATGATTGTAAAACCAGGAGATTCCATCACTCTATCGTTCAGAATCTAAAATATGCACATGGCATGAAATACTATTTTAAAATTAACAGCCATGCAAGGGTCATGATTATAATTAGTCACATGACTTTATAATATATTGCACGAACGAGTAAGTATTCTTATAATGGGTAATTGACAACTTAAATAACAACGTTATTATTTATTATACGCATAGCAAGTCTTTGAAAAGATGATAAGTTGAGAAATTGTGTAACTGTGTATAACAATATACACACAATTAAAATTGAATTTAATCAAGACATTATACGACGAAGCTGATTACGCCAATGCAAATATTTGTTTCATAATTCGATGTACTCCGTCATTTATTTTCTTTCAATTAAATCGTCGCGTATATATGCGACTACGTAATTATTTAACACTCTTGCAAACAATTCACGTCACATAATACATTTTCGAATATTCAACTGAAACGATATGCATTTATGAGCGAGCTTGATTATTATTTCTTAAAATCTTCGAAACTTTTTTTAGTTTTGTCCCAAACTTTCAACTGACTTACTGCGATAAAAAAAAGAAAAAAATACTCAAAACTAATTTTTAATCATTTTCGAAAATAAAATCGCGAGTCTTAAATTATTAAGTATGAGCATATAAATATATATTTATATGTATATTATTCAACTGTTCCAAATATGTTAATTGTGATTCTTTTGAATACAAGATATTATTTATTGTTTATTTCTTTAAAAAGATAATAGGCTCCTAAACATGTTCGTGTGCAGGCTTATCACATAGAATATGATACTTAATACAAATTGGGAATTATTAACGAGAATAGGTATATATTGTTCTCATGAAAATGTAAAATATAATTTGTATATACATAGTCAATTTAAAACGAAAAAAAAAACTTAATTTCTTGCATAAAAATAAAATAAAAAATATTATATTTTCTCACATTACAAATATAAACTATTAAAAATGAATTTCACAGTATCATTGTGTTTAAAATTAGAAAAAAAAAAAAAAGGAAACTATAAATTGCGAATACTCGAAAATATTACTGAAAACTTTCTCAGCACTTCTTAATATTTTCCTTTTTAAATGACATATTTTATAACTTGGTTTTCTACAAAAATAATGAATTACATGTTTTGTGTTTTATTTTACGTGGTTAAAATAATGTATGTTTATACAATATAGTATACAACATGTTCGTAAATCATTAAGTATGTGTACGAGGAGAGGGGATTCTAATACAGTAGATTGTGGATTTCTTTTTTACCAATATTTATCTCTGGAAATTATTTGTACGTATAAAATTTACTATAGTAATATATTTCGAACCCAAGTGATCACGGGGACCAGAAGTTGTGTAGAACACCTTAATTATTTTGACCAGGAGAAAACTATAATCGTTTAGGTCAATTTAGATTATAATTTTTTTTTTTTTTTATATCCAGGCAACTCCATTATTACTTTTTTATTTTTTTTGAAAACTAATACTGAATCATAGCTGTTCACATTTTTATTCATGTGTATATAGAGATGGAATCCAAGGGGCTGGTCCAATAATAATTTGTCAGTAAAAATAACTGGCATGGCCCTTTCTCTCCATTTTTTTTTTCATACTCCCTCTCACTCATTCTTTTTCTGTCTCTTTCTATCTCATTTTCCCCTAGAATGTTTTTTCCTTCTTATTTTCTCTTCCTGGATCCCTTCCCATCACCTCCCATCTAAATATTTCTATCTTCTACTTCTCATTCACGCACTCGTTCGTCGCACGATCCCGGAAGGAAGAGAGGATAAGAAAAATGACTTCAGATTTTTATTATAACTCGGTGCGTAACGCCACTTATTTTGGCATAGGAGTGGATAGCGAGTCCCGGTTGACCTTCATCACTGCCTCACCACTGCCCTTGTAACCATCCACCAAAAACTTGGAGCCGAAAATGATTATGACCAGGCTATTCAGCAAGGAGATTTATGACCGTGCGTATTATAAATGTCCACGTCTATGATCAAAGATATGTCTGGTTCTGTTATGTGTCTATCACTCAAAATTCTATATTGCACCATGGTGACGAACGTGTGGTGTTTTGATTTTTTATGATACGTATGTACGAAAATTCCAGTCATTGTAAAACGTTCGAGAGACCATGAAAAACAATAGAATTCTTTTATTATAATACACGTACTTAAAAGAAGAGATTAATTTCAATATCGACCGATTTTGCTATTTGTAAGAACACAAGTTCATATTTGTGTGTGTGTATGTGTGTGAAAGAGAGAAAGAGTTTGTTTTTTCTTTTGATAATCGCTATGTGGTAGTTGTCGGAGGAAAAGCTTTTTGAAAGTGCGCGTGAGAAAAGGTCGAGAATGAAAGAAAGAAAGGAAAAATAATAGAGCTCTACGGAAAAAGAACCAATATTATATATACATATATATAATTCACAAAAGGCGTTTCGGAAGGATTTGAGAGTGGAATTGAGGGAAATAAAACGGGCGCCGGCAATATAATTCAGTTATAATGCGTATAAGGTCGAAGATTTAACGTGCCATTTGATGGAATTTATCTGCGAAAGCCAACCGGCGTGGCCCACTCGATTTATTGGCCGACTAGCTATTACAAAAAATGCAAACAGCATTTCGGCACGACAGTATACTATACATACATTCATGTATTCATTTCCATTTTTTGGTTTGTGAAATACATTATTTAGTACATATATGAAACTTTAAGATGAGTGTAAAATGTGAAAATACCTTTTTTTTATACATATATTATTTATTTTTAATAATTTATTATTTATTGTCGTTGGGTCCGTTCAGGGAATTTTGGCATGGTCACCAAAGATAATCAATGATATTTTACCCAAAAGTCCTTAATGTGTACTTTTATTTTTTGTTACGTAAAAAGCCTAATAAATAATAACCAGATAGGGATAGTTTTAAAAACGCGTATGTATGTTTAAATATTTTAACTGGTTTAACGCTTATAATATTACATAATTGAATCTCCAAACTTTATAAGAATATCAATATATATATAAATTAAAATTATAATAAAAAAATATATAATATAATAACACGTATAAAAACGGAATTAACGAAACGAATTAATACGCAACAACTACGAGAAACATCGTACATGCAATAATGCTATTGTACGCAATTCTTCATATTTTATCTCCCCATCTATTAAAACAAAAAAATGTTTTTCATTCACATACGATATTTAAAAACATGTATAAAATGATTTTATCCTGTTTTATTTATTAACTAAAAATTATTACTCTGAAGATAGAACGTTAAGAATAAAATAAAAACAAAAATTATATTTTTTTTCAAAAATCTAATAAGATATCATAAGGTATATTCGACGGAGTACTTTTACAACACTATAAGTTATCCAGGGTGATTTCCTCGGTAGAAATTATAGTTAGAATAAAAAGTAATTTAAAATTTAAATATTTTTGCATATTTTTATATTTATATAAAATTTAAAATATTTCAGTTTGTCTATAGATTAAAATTATAATAATAAATTCTTGGTTATACATGATAATTTCAATTTTCAATTTTCCAAAATACGTGAATTACACACGTTAAATTATAGTATTAAAGAAATTAGCTAAAATTATTAAAATAATGAATGGAACAAAAAATGGTAATGAACGTAAATAAAATTATTGAATTATTTATATATCTACTTCAAATTTAATTTTAAGTTTCAACTTTATAACCATATTGTTTTAAAATAATACATTGTTTTCGTATTTAAAAATTATCAATATTTATTATAACAGGTTTGCGTTTTGAAATTCAAAATTTCATTAAGTTTTGCAAACGACGGAGGGGTTTGTTTTAAATAGAAAAAAAATATATTATTTATGGAACAAAAATTAGAGTAGAAAATAAATCACTTATTTAGTGTTATTTCCGTCAATATAAAATGTCAACGTCATATTTATAAACGCGTATACAGTCGTGTGTATATAATAATTATAATACAACATGATATGAAATCGAAAGACGGTCGTCGGGAACCCACAATGAAGCCATACAAAATAACATTTGATTTTACGCATATTTCACTTGTATACACATCAAGAAGTTGTTTACGTAATATTATTGTACGTTGATCCGTGCGGAGGGGTTACTTCCAACTTCTAATTCCTTACCTTCGTCTTTTGTATCAAGTTTATGATGACAGCCCCAGAGGTGGAACTAAGAATTTTTATGCCCGGAGAAAATGTTAAAATTACGCCCTAACATAAACCAATAATCAAATAATCTTCTCGAGAATTTTTTTCTAATAATTAATATAGAATCATACTTATTGAGTTTTAACCTAATAGCAGTATTTAACAAAGTTAAAAATATCAAATTAGTTGTTAATAATTACAAAAATTACACCTTCTAAAATTTTACACTCGGGAATGAATCCCCGTCTTCCACCACCTAGTTCCGCCCATAGCCAGCCCGCCCGGGACTTCCAACGTTACCAATCTCACTGTACAGCTGTCTTGTAGAACCTAACACATGATTTTATTCATATCTTAATAACACCACCGACCACTCGATTGAATTTCGTTGATAAGTGATGCGGTGCAATCGTTTTATGATTATTGCCTATTATTGTCCATCGAATCGTGTTGTCTCATGGAATAAATCAACACGATTATTGCCAGTTATCACGTCAATTAACACCGTTATAGTTATGATAGGGAAAAAGCTCGTGATCGAAGAACTTGTGTTCGCGACCAAACGATGTGTGGTATGATATTTTATGACCAATGGATAAATTTACAAGTGTGTGCATGTGATTTGTGGCAGAAACTTAAACGAGTGTCGGTCACGTACAACGTGTGACTTGGATGTCTCGACGGTTAAGTAGTCGGATGGATTAATGGTGAAAAGTGGTTAGAAAGCCCTGACTAGGGCATTCTTTGGTCACTAGATTGTGTGAAGCATCGGCGTACGAACACGTATGTCAGCGAGCAATGAGAACCGCGTGTATGTCCGCTGGTGATCGGTTACTGCGCTGACGGAAAGCAGATCGTACATCCGTTCGTATCATAGAGCAATTTGTAGACAACGGTAGCCGTTAGTGCACAGATGACTGGATGATCCGATAAGCTACGTCATCGTCACTCTTCATTAGAATTCAGCTGATCAAATCGATCGATCGTCGACATCGTATCATATTTTTGCGGAATTTGGCAGGTTCACTGCGCTCATTAATCGTATGGCACGGAAAGCGCTTCCTTATGTTCTGGATTTTTGTGTGTGATTTTTGGATCTACCAATTCTTCAAGATTTAATTGCTATTGAAAAGTTATGTTATGAGCCTTGTATACATTTTTTGTATCTCGTACATTATGTTATGTGTATATAGTAGAGCTCTGCACGGTCCGTTTTTTTTAGACCGGACTGGACCGATACATTTTAACAAAGACCAGGACCGGACCGGACCGGACTGATACATTTTAACAAAAACCGGGACCGGACCGGACCAGCCTGATAAAATAAAATTGAAACTCCGGGGTCCCCCCCACCGGATGCGCCACTGACTATTATTCATTACTACTTTTATAACACGTACTTAATAATTAAGTATAATTTAAAAGCACTAACCGTAGAATCCAAAAATAGTTTTATAAATTATGTGGGATTCGAATTTCTAGAAATATAGACATAGTTATCTCATATTATTTCATCGTTATCATTTCCACAGAATTGGTATATATAAATGTCTATAGATTATTAACAGATAGTGATAATTGCTTGGTTTTTTTTTCTTATTTGTATACATTTGGAAATAATACTGAAAACACAATGCAGGTAAATTCATTATCTCGTGTCCCTGCGTTATATTTGTAGATCTGTATAATGAGTGGATATTATGTCAACAACAAGACTATAATAATTATTATAAAAACGTGATGAGCTATTTTTGTCTCCCAAAACGTTATAATCTAAATTAAATTAATATAAAATTATGAAATTATTTTTTATTTTACTACGTCATATAAATATATAAAATTATATAAAGTAAAAATCACGGGACCGAACGAGACCAAATTTGAATTGAAGACGGACCAAACCGGACCATTTTTTTTTTTTTTTAGAGGAAGGGACCGAACCGGACCAAAGCACATAAAATTACAATACGCAAAAACCGAAAAAGACCGGACCGTGCAGAGCTCTAGTATATAGATGCCTGGCCTACATGTCTGTGGGAAGAGCATTGTTCAACAAATTCAAGGGCTAAATGGCGAACGGCTCTCGTTGATTGGGGCGAATCAGAATTCAGAGCATGGACACCAGTTAGACAGAACCTCTATAGTATAAACAGAAAATTGTAGATTTTAATCGAACATATTGAATATATTAAGAGTTGTTTAAGTTTAATGTAATAAACCAGTAGTACTAAAATCAACCATGTTTTTGTATGTATACGAAAACACGTATCCTATTTACAAATATACAACGGTGTTCGCACACATCAGTTGTAGAAATGATTCAAGAACACTATCGTCTCGTAGGTATAAACTCTTGTTCGTATTGATTGCCGTTCCGTCATTGCTGATAGCGGTTTCGAGTGTGCTACTATTTTTTTGAAATATCGATATTACCCCGTAAGTCATTGCTCCTATGTAGGTGGATTTGATGTTCATGGGAAATCAATAGTTTCCCCCTAATACCGATATTATATCTGAATTTATGCTTCAAAGGGGTGGCCAATATGGTGCATAATTTTCAACGGTCGATTCATGGCACCACGCTTGATGTTTGATCATGTTTGAATCATTGGGTTGTGCGGTACGTGGTGGCCTTGGTAAGGACATTTTTATAAATATTTTCTCTGTTCTGTAGAATATGTGTTCGAAAGAGTTAATTCTCTCAACAACTTTGCGTCAAACATGGACAAAAGAGACGTAAACTCTGGATGGTGGCTTGATTCGAAGCCATTACCGCGAAAGCGAATATTCAGGAAGTAGCCGTCGTATGATGTGAGTGTGTGTGTGTGTGTGTGTGAGTGTGTGTTTGCTCATGGGGTTGCTACGAAACGTATACGCGAGGACACATCTGCTGACTTTGCTTGGTCGCGTATTTATATTCACCGCGCGCTTCCAGATAACGTATCGTTGTCGTTTTACGCTCATTCGACTTGGCGAAAGAGCATCTCGTGTGTGATTACAGCGGTAACAACAGTAATAGTAATAATAATAGTAATAATAATAATGTTGTCGGCGACGGTGGTAGTTGTGGTGATAGCAACGACAATAATAATAACAATAGCTAATTGTTATTATTACTTTCACGGCATACAGAACACGTGATTCTGACAGCATTTTCGGATGTCTTAAATTTTCGCCCGCTTTTGTCATCGTTACAACAATACGATTATGATGGGGAAACCCGCATACTTGAACCCCGAACACGTCGCCGCCGGTATTTACCGCGCGCGTTCACGGTAATGCATAATTAACCGATCGCGAACTCACGTGCGGTAAGAGTACAGCGAGCGGGTGCTGTAGACGCTTGAAGACGCCCTTGACTGGCATAACTAATTATGAGTATTATATGCGCGCACGCGAAATATTTCCGTCGACATAATAATTTGTTGACGAAGCGCGCAACGCAACGCGCACAGCCGTGGAACGTGCGAAAAACGAAAAATCGAGTAAATCAACCTTATCGCTATTTCGGGTAAGTGACGTCGGAAGGGAAATACACCGTCGCGTCGACTCGTGCGAACCGATCAGCGAAACAGTACACGATCCGATAAGCAAACCGTTGGTAAATGTAGGTAGGCTTGTTGAATTGATCGATGTCGCCGAACGACGGGAGCAGCAAAGGTGCGAACGAAGCACGAAGAAAGGCGGCGGTACGGATTCGAATCGGGTACTCCGACGACGGGACGCGGAGCTACTACGGGAAACAAACGCCTGTCCCGTCGATCGGTGGCGCAACCCCGTTTCATCTTCAACGCGCCGTGTGCAGATCGATCACGTTAATGTACACGTTTAACCTGGCCGGAGCACCTAACGTATTCGCACCGGTCACCGCTGCCGCCGCCGCCGGCGGTTTCGCCTGCGAAATACGTTACCCGCCGACGCGTAATCTCCCGGTACAAACGGTATACAGTTGCGGTGCGTTTCCGTGCCGATTGACGGGCCGCGGGGACGGGTTAGTGGCGCGAGTAATGGGTTTTCGCTTTCCAAACGGAATACCGTTTGCCGCAAGTATGCTCTTCACAGCCGAACACGTCGCGCACACATGCGATACGTACCGTACGTTTGTGTACGCGTTTCGATTGAATTTCAATTAACATTTCTCGAGCGCGAGGCGACGGTTGGGACGCCCAACAATATCCGAACGAGCGCGTGACGAACCGCGGCTTCCCGTCAGCCGCACGAGACGCACGGTTAACCCACTCGTTCCCCGTCCGTCGACCAACAACAGCGCTACCGTAAGGCAACGCGTTCTCTCTTCGACTCCGGAGTACCGCGCAATGTTATCCCCTGCCGTGGCACCTGGGGAATCGGATTTTGATTATAAGTTTTCGCGCTACTAACTCCCGTAGTTTTCGCGTAAAGGCTACCTGCGAGTGGTATCCCGATTACGGCGGAATCGGATCGTTTTAAACTTAAACCGCCCTTAGAGGTGTAATCGTTACCGCGTGCGTGTACACACAAATATACGTCGTGGGCGTTGCGTGTACGGAGCACGAGAGTATACGGTTTTTGGATGTATACATATCGGTTGAATAGCGAATACGCGTAATCGTTCGCATGATTAACACGTCGTTTAATATTAGGTACACGAAAAAATTGAATCACCGGTGTTCGTATAGATTCTAACACCGTAATCGATAACGCGGCGCAATACGAAACGAACAAAAATCTGCATGACTATTATACAAAATATTATAATCGTTCGATAAATTATATAATTGTCTTTGTATGGGGGCTATAGATGTTTTCCATTTGTTCGTTTTCGTGAAATGTTTACAATCAATTTTCCGAACATTTCGCTGTATTCTTTGTCCATATCCTTTTGTGTCGGTTTGACAACTCCGATCCAATAAGCCATAACGTTTTCTGCTTTGTCGTTCTCCTATTTGAGATCATTAAAACAGTACAAGCCGTCTAGAATTTAGGACATTGTAACATGTAATGCTAATCGTTTGAGTTTCTTCATGTTCACGGTTAGTGTCGTATTCTTCACTTAGGACATCACTTTTTTTGTAGAATTGTCCCACGACGATCCTTGTTCTCATCATTCATTTTAAAAATGGGGCTTGAGATATTTCATTTCCATTTCTTTACCCTCTCATCTATATTATGATTTGGTATAGGAAAAATATAACTTTTTCTGTGTCTTAGGTACTTCTGGGTGAAATTTTCGGAATAAAAGTTATCAAGGGTCGTTTGGTTTTCTTTGGCATTTAATCTGTAATGCGATATTTAACTGCGACTCTAGTAAGACTATATCCGAGAGCAATTGTTTTTGTATTGCTATTGGTAAGAGATCTTCAATAAACCAAATATACAACTTCATTTCGGCGCTTTCCCATTATTCGTTTACATTTCGCTCTGCTTCTTTGTTCCACATATAAACTGTATACGACTATGTTTTTATTAGATTAATATTCGATCAACAATTAATCTCGTGATGATTTGAATTTTTTTAAGGGTATAATTAAATATGATTAATACTTTTTCAGATATTATTTTTTTTCGTATGACAAGTGCTAGATTTTCGGTATAGATAAATAGATAAATCGCACAATTCTCGCAGTTAGTAAAGGTTGATCAACTGCTAAAATACACATAAATCGAATGATCATAAACTTCCATGGACGAAATGGTTTTTATTTTACCGTCTTAATGTTATATATGTGACTCGGTAAATAAAGTAATGTTTAATTTTCTTGAAGTACGTAGTATAGCATACGTTCTATGTGTATACGTACCGTGTATTGTGTGTTACTCATGTATAAAAACAAAAAAAAAAAAATTAAGACCACAATGCTAATAGTATAATATGTGAGTGTGTTTGTGGTGAATAATATTATTTAAACCCTCATATAAAATTGAAGACTTAACGAGTAACCATCAAAGAAAATCTCCGTGGAAGTATTTCCTCATGGGACTCCATCCACCTTAACTCGGTAAAGTTGGATAAATGGACTCAATGGGTCTTCCTGTGGCCATCATATTTTTTTCGTCAAAAAGTTGCAATGAAAACATAAGACTTATAAAGAATTCATGAATTTAAAGTTTAAGAATATAGTATACAGCATAGAAAATATTTTATTTTCTCCGACGTTTAAAATTTATGGACAAGTATAATATCACCATTTTTAGAATTTAGTATCAAGTATCCTGTGAAAATAAATTACCTTCATAAATGTGCGTTCTAATAAAAACACGATTTAATAAAAATAAAAAAACTAATAATGTTTCAGCCAAACAATATGTGCCGTGCGTGAGAAGTAAAGCCGCCATGTATGTATATTTATATGTGTATAATTTGGCCGGAATACTAAGACCTAATTTAATCAATATGCCTGAGAATGATTCAAATTTACATTTAAAAAAAATTAAATAATTCGAGTCAGGTGAATATAAACTTCCCAATAATATTATGATGGTTTAATAATCCTTTGATATGCAAAAGACACCACCCGAGAGTTTAGTCCTAGTTTTCATTTTAAGAAGAAAAGTTTATTCTTTTTCATACCCCCAAGATGGTTCCATCCTGTTATAAGCGTGCAACTTTTCCAAACTAATTTTATCAATTTGAATGTAGTTGTGAATACATTCACTGAGCACACAAAAACTGAAACGATGCCCAGCGACTTTTTAGTAAATATATTTATGTACATGTATTGTTAAGATGTAAAATAAAAGTCATTGGCCTCAATGCAAGTTAAATTGTTATTTTAAACATTATTTGAGTTTATGTATTCATATAAAAGTTTCGAGCCAAATAGTATTCGTTTCTCGTTGTACTCGTTGTATAAAGTATAAAGTTACAATATTCACGTACAACATATTAATAATCGATGAAATTCCGGTGCTTTGTGATTCTTGAATTGTTTTTACGTCAAAAAGTAAGACTAATAATAAATGTAGGTAATAAAATACGAACGAAAAATAACATAATTAGTAATATTCTAAGTGAGAGTTATTGAAAAGTTGTGAAATTATACGAAATTACCAACAGGACAATCGATCATGGGAACTATAATCTGGGATCTCACAACTTTCTGGAATTTTAAGATACTGAGAAAAACGATCATGTTGTAATGTATTATCGGTGTATAATTTTCAATACACAGAGGGATTATATACAAATTTATATAGAACTTTTTAAATAAATCTTGTTACTAAGACCTGGTTTAACAATTTTACACACACAGAAAAATACGTTTCTATGGAACCCCAATAGAGTTATCGCTTTTCGTAAAATCTGATAAACTGCCAATAAGTTTCTTTAAGTCGTGTAATCTAAGAGCTTACGACATTTGAATTATTTTATATACTATTATTAATTTAATTATTTGTTTTTGTTTCTATAAATATGATCAATACTTAACGCATGACATACCAATAAATTAAGTATATACTCGACATAGTTTTAATTATACTTTATTTCAAGCTTATAAAAATATATTAAACACACTTGGTAGTGCAGTTTTATTTGGTGTAAGTACTTATTTACTATAAATATTATAGAGTCAACATCTCATTATTTCACTCGGTATTAACCAACTCTTTCACTAGACCTTTTACTTTAAATCGTTAAATTTATATTTTTTTCTTTTCGAATATTTTATTATAAATAAGATTTAAGTGTAAAAAAACAAATACTTTTTTTTCATTTTTACGAAAAACTTAATCTTTCCCGGTCTGATGCCTTATGGTATCATTGGTAATATATACAAGGATATATACTTTATACTTTAAAAAATAAACTTAACTTTTTTGTCAACGTAACAATAAAAAATTTTTCATAACAATAAAATAATTAAAGCTTATGGCACTTCACATTGTACACATCTTGTTCACTACAGTAAAACATTGTAATATTAATAAAATAATGAATTTTCATCTTAGTGTCTTAAAAAATATTCAGAATATAGTTAAATTAATATTTATGCATAAGGGAAATTAACATCTTGAATATAATAATGAATTCATAATGATAAAAAATTACAAAATAAAACATAAACTTTTTATCATTTGACTATAGTATAATTATATTATAAATATTTCTCGTAGTTACATCTGAAATAATTTCGATCAATATTACAATGTTAAGTTATATCACATTAAGTCCATTTAGAATAGGATTGAATACAGTAATCATATAATTTTTCGCTTAGTGTACTAAGTTGATACTATTATCTTGCACAATATTTTAACTGATCAATATTGTTCGACGGAAAATCATGAATATATAGAATATTGTCGTATACTTCATTGTAATTTATTATTTTATTTAACATTAATTATGTACTGTTATATAAGAAATAAAATATGATTTTCACCTCAGGCCTTCTCAAAAAAAAGTGTTTTGTAAAATAATCTAAATATTTTAAGCATGCCGAGTTCTTTACATTTGTGCAAATAATTTGTTTCGTATATTATTTGATACGCATTATTATTCTCAATCGAAAAACTTTATGTTCAAGAAAATGTACGCAAATATGTATAACTGTATGTTGTTCTATACGAAAACGAAAGAAACTGCTATCGCAAAAAAATTGAATAAAGGTATATATATTTTTTACGGAAGACTATTGTGTTAACGGTGAACTTTCTGAACAAATATATAATATAAATATGTATTTATATATATATATATATATATATATATATATATA